>NC_081410.1:606933604-606941104 GCF_030272615.1 Cryptomeria japonica
TATACATGTGGTAGTTAATTGCCCTAGTTTAATCTCGTAAAACCATAGAACTGTGATTGAGGAGTGAGCGTTCAATTTTGTAGCAGAAATCCCTTCCTCCCGTATACGCACGCGTTGATTGTTCACATGAGATCACATCTCTTTGCGGTAATGTATCAAACAATTCACGAGCCTTGTCCATGTTTCCATATTTTCCATTCATGTCAAACTAGGTATTTGCAAGTTCAACACCTAACAAAATTCCTCTATCCGTTATGCTTTGATGGATGTCCATACCCTGTTCCAAAGCTCCCATTTTTGCATAGGCAGGGAGGATGCTGGCAAAGATTGTGGAATTTGGCTTTATGCCTTCCAATTTCATTTGCTTGAAAGTGTCTAAAGCCTTTTTGACAAATCCATTTTGTGCATATCCAACAATCATTGCAGTCCATGAGACAACATTTCTTTTAGGCATTCTATCAAACAGTTCACGTGCCTTGTCTATGCTTCCACATTTTGCATACATGTCTACCAAGGCAGTTTCAACTAAAACATCTGACAAAATTCCTCTATCCTTTATCCTTCGATGAATGTCCATACCCTATTCCAAATATCCCATTTTGGCATAGGCAGGGAGGATAGTAGCAATGGTCGTGGAATTTGGCTTTACACCTACCGATTGCATTTGCTTGAAAGTTTCTAAAGCCTTCTCAACAAATCCATTTTGTGCATATCCAACAATCATTGTAGTCCAGGAAACCACATTTCTTTGAGGCAATCCATCAAATAGTTCACGTGCCTTGTCTATGCTTCCACATTTTGCATACATGCTAACAGAGCAGTTGCAACTACATCTGACAAAATTCCTCTATCTTTTATGCTTTGATGGATGTCCATACCCTGTTCCAAAGCTCCCATTTTGGCACAGGCTGGGAGTATGCTGGCAAACATAACTAAATAAATGCAATGATCAGCTCCAAAGACATCAAACCACTACTAACAAAACTGAGAGTCTAAAATATGATAGGGAATACTGTGAGCTATCCTGAAATAAAATATTTTATTTTCAATTTCAACTAAAACATAATTACTCAACCATTTAATGTTATTAATAAGTGTTTAATTTATGAAAGAGATAAATGGTTGGCCACAAGTACATGAATTACTAAATGCACACAAATAAGTGAATTTGATATTCAAAACTATCTACAATGAATTCAATTCTTGTCCATTAGTCATTTATGTTTGCAATAAGCATCTTTCTTAGTTTTTCTTAATCTTTATTCATAGTTATGTGCATATTTCACATTCTATAATTAGGATATCAATTGCTATGGCTGAACACTAGCATGATGTTTGTGTTGTGGTATAGATGCGTGGAAACATAATTATGGGATTGTTATATTATAGAGATCATAAATCTAGATATCGCATATTAGTTCTAGCTCTTCTTGGATTGAGTCTAAAGTTGACATACAGTCATAAAGCCATTATTAGCAGATCTATCCATTTCTAGTAAAGACAATTGAGAAATTCATTTTGATATTGAGAGTTTCTTATCTGTTTACCTATTGATCATTATTAAGCCATAATATTTAGGTCTATTTATCTCTCTTGCAAAACCTCTGTAAGTGTCCTAGATTGTCCCTACTACTCACTCTTCAATGAAATAGTGGAGTTCTAAAGATTTGTTGCACAAGATGGTGTTGAATGTATCAACAAGGCTAGGATGGAAGGCATGTTCAAGCATCCACTTGTACAACTTACAACAAATGATTTGTTGATAGAAAAAATTCTTGAAATGGGGATACAATCAAAAGACAAGTAAGTACATACAAACCTCCTCAGTTGAAAGTAAAATCTGTGTATAAAAATAGTACATTGAATCCCAGTCCATAAACACAATAGAGATACCGATGGAGACTTAATTGGATGTAGCATGTCTCACCAAGGTTGTTAGAGTATGCTAAGCTAGTACATAATGTTTCCTAAAGACATATTAGTATTTTACCCAAATCATTATCTACCAAAACTAACTATAGTAATCCTTCTGAGGATTCATTTCATGGTGCTAGATCTTCATTTAGTTCCACTTCTTGTTGGAGAAAAGAACAGTTATTTCTTGAGGTAGATGAATATCCCATCAACAAAGGACAATACCCTTTCTAGAATATAAGAAATTCTACTCCAACAAAAGATCATGGAGGTTTCACTAGAGAAATTGAATAAGAGATAGACTCCTACTGCTGCATTAAAAGCATTGGCATGTTCTTCTTTTATTGATGTAAACTCTTTGTGACGCCACCACAACTAACAAAGGTGTAAAAAGTTGTTTGCAATGCATGGATTTTTAGGATTGTCCTTTGAGAAAATAGAATTAAAGTATGGAAGCAAGATCTGCTAGCTCTTGAGGGAATCTTGATGAAAAATAACTGTAAAATATTTGGGTGAGCTTATATGCAAAAACTCATGCTTCTTGATGGGTTTATGTACAGAAATAAGCACGAATAAAGTGGTAAAGGGGCTTCTAGAAACAAGAGGGACAAAGAGGCAGTGGAAGTGAAAACTTCTAGTGTTGTGTTTGCTCCATCTTAGAATGGGAATGGCAAAGGTGCTGTAAGAGGAGCTGAGAAGGGTGTTGGAAGAAGTGGGGGTGTTTGCATTCCCCCATTTAAGTTGGCTCAAATGTTGAAAGATGTGGAAGACAAGAGCAGTATGGAATACCAGCGCATGACATGGGATTCCCTTCGGAAGAGTATCAATGGGCTAGTAAACAAGGTAAATGCATCTAACATCAAGAACATCATTCTAGAGTTGTTTGCAGAGAATCTCATCCATGGGAGGGGTCTATTTTGTAGGTCTTGTATGAAATCCCAAATGGCATCCCTTGGATTTACAGATGTTTTTGTTGTGTTGGTTGCTATGGTAAATACAAAATTTCCTGAAGTTGGCAATCTGCTTTTGCGAAGAACTATTTTGCAGCTTAAGAGGCCATACAAATGCGATAACAAGCACATGTTGATAGCAACACCCAAATTCATAGCTCATTTAGTGAATCAAAAAGTTGCACATGAGATCATTGCCTTGGAACTTCTTAGCCTTTTACTAGAGAACCCCACAGATGATAGTGTAGAGGTTGCTGTTGGGTTCGTGAAAGAATGTGGTTCTTTGTTGCAAGACCTTTTACCCAAAGGTCTCTATGGGATTTTAAAAATATTTAGAGGTATTCTCCATGAGGGGGAAATTGACAAATGAGTACAGTTTTTAATTGAAGGCCTTTTTGCAATTCGCAAAGCTAAGTTCGAGGGTTATCCATATATGCATCCAAATCAATTAACACATGAAGTTTTCCTAGAAGATGAACTTGATCAAGAAGCTAGTTTGGATGTTTTCAAGCCAGATCCTGATTTCTTAGAGCATGAGGCAACCTATGAAAAACTGAAGAAAGATATCCTTGGAGTTGCTTCTTCAGATGAAGCAGAAGGGGAGAATGATTCAGGCGATGATTCAGATGATGATGATGATGATGATGAAGAGGAAGGTGAGGAAGCACTGAGAATATAGGATGAGACAGAGACAAACTTGGTCAATTTAAGACATACAATTTATTTGACAATCAAGTCAAGTGTTGATTTTGAGGAAGCTGGTCATAAGCTACTAAAGATCAAGCTTGAACCTGGTCAAGAGAGAACATACCTTTGTTATTATGGTCTTCTTGGGCAAAGATTCTATATGATCAATAAAATTTATGAGGAATTTTTCGATAAGTGTTTTGTACAATAGTATTCTATGATACATAGACTAGAAACAAATAAACTGTGTAATGTTGCAAAGTTTTTTGCCCACTTACTTGGCACAAATGCTCTTCCATGGCATTGTCTTGCTTATATATGTCTGACAGGGGAAGATACTACTTCCTCTTCCCGTACTTTTATAAAGATGCTCTTGCAGGAGCTGGTAGAGCAACTTGGTATATTTTTGCCTAATGAAAGGTTGAACGATCCAACAATGCAGGAGCCTTTTGATTCAATTTCTCCAAAGGACAATCCCAAAAATTCATGGTTTGCTATCAATTTCTTTACTTCTATTGGTCTTGGTGATATCACTAAGAGTTTAGATGAGTATTTGAAGAATATGCCAAGGCTTGTAATGTAGCAGTAAAAGTCTATTCCTGAGTCAGATGAATCTACCTCTAATGATGATTCTTCTAGTTCATTAGGTTTGTCAGATTCCGATACATCAGACTCAGATTTTGAGAGTGAAACTGATAGTGAGAGCAGTAAGGAGTCACCAAGAAAGAAAAATAATTCAAAGAATGACAATGAGTATGAAAAAACAAGAAGAAAGAAAAGGGCAAGGGCATCTGACTCGGAGGATGGAAGTGATAGTGAAAAAATAAGAAGGAAAAAGAAAAGGAATTAAAAATCTTTCTAGTCAGTTATTCAAGGCTCCAGTAGACATCATTTTCCTGGGCTGTGACAAACAAAAGAATCACTCCCAAGTGCTTTGGTTTTATAATAGATGATTATAAGATGCTATAATGTTGTCTTATGTGTTTTAATAGCCACGGATTTTAGAGTTCTGTACTTGACTGGTAATGGATAAACAGTGTTAGGAGGAGAAAATATTGAAGGCCAAGTGCAGATTGTGATAATACTAGATCAATGAATCCTATTATTTATTGAGTATTTCTTGTTTTCCATATTGTGTGATGTACCATAAGAAAACTAGAAATATAAATTCAATAAGATGCTTTGTTCAATGATGATAATTTCTATTTTCTTGCCTATGAAGAAAGACCATGTCAGACAATATCAACGAACAACAAAATAAGGAGACAGTTGCTAGATTGTGGTCTAACTTGAAAAGAAAAGGTGATGGAAAATGTTATTGTCCGTGCAAAATTTGTAAGGGGTTAAAGACTAGAAGACTTCTAATCAAAATAGCGAAGACACATTGTAGGTTGCATGGTCACATTGAAGGTGGACATGATTATCATCCATTGGTAAGTTTTTCATTATATCGTTTTAACAATTTATATACATAATAAATCACATGATGATGAGATCATGATCACGGTTTATTTATGTTTATCAATTTTATATAGGTCGAGCACCCCAGAGCACATGGTATGGATCAACACAACCTTGAGAATATGGTTTTTCAAGTGGACGAACATGGAGGTGTGAATATCAAAGCTGAAGATAATGATCCCATGGAAGATGACGATCATGAGCCAGAAAACACAATTGAAGATGATGGTACAAATACACTGATCCATGACTCATTTATTACTCGCGCAACTGATCATGATGATGAAGATGACCTTGATGCTATTCATGATGTCCCTCTACTTGAGAAGGCATCTGAGGCCCTTTATGAAGGCTCGCAAGCAACTCTTCTCTCCGTTGTATTTTTGTTGGTGAACTTGAAGGTTATGAATGGTTTATCCAACATAACAATGTGACGTATGTTAAGGTATGTCATATATGTCATAATAAATTGTGAATCATGTTGTACCATTAATATTCTTTATTATAACAAATTATATTTTTTTGCTGTAGATTGATAGGTGAGTTTTTGTTACCACCATCAAATATTCTACCTCGCTCATACCGAGAATTATCTGCCGTTATGAAAGATATTGGAATGGAGTATCAAGCAATAGATGTTTGTCCCAATGATCATATTATATATCACAAACAACATAAATTTCAAACTAAATTCCCTGAATGTCATATTAGTAGATATCGAACAGATCAAATAACAAAAAGGGTTCATCGCAAGGTTCTTCGCTATATTCCTATTATTCCATGTATGCAATGATTATTCAAGTGCACTAGCTTGGCACAATTTATGGATTACCATGCATGCAATAGAAGTCGAGATGACATTATTTGAATGCCTGCGGATGGTTCAGCATTTATGGACATAGAGGAAAAGTGGCCACACTTTAAAAAAGAACCTCGTAATCTTAGGATTTCATTGGCAGCAGACAGTGTCAATACATTTGGAGAGATGAGATCTATTTACTCAGTGTGGCCTGTTTTTGTTATCAACAATAACATTCCTCCATGGATGTCAATAAAGAGGGAGCACATAATGTTGGCAATGATTGTTCTAGGTATTTTATCATTTAAATATAGTCATCTAAATTTAATTATAAATATTGCAGTAAAATGGTCATAATAATTATGTAATATTTTTTTTCATTCGATTAGGTAAGTACCAAGTTAAAGATATGAATGTATATATCAAGCCTCTTATCGATGAGTTGCTGGAGTTATGGAATGGTGTCACTATGTATGACATCTCTAGACCAATAGGACAAAGACAATTTCAATTCCATGTGATGCTTCTATGGACAATACACAATGCCCTGGGGCTAACACATTTTTGTGGTATGTTATATTGTTTAAGTTGTGCATGAACATTATAATTCAAAAAATTATCATATTTAATCCAATTATATATTATCTTGTAGGTCTTCAAACGAAGGGAAAATTTGCATGTCCTGTTTGTGGTCCAAAGATGAAATCTTGTCATTCAAAAAGTTTACGAAAGTAGGTGTTTGATGAGTATAGGAAGTTTCTCCACAAAAATCATAAGTATCGAAATACTGAAAAACATCTTTTCAATGGGAAAGAAGAGAATACATCAAAGCCATGAAGAATGACACCTCACCTATGGAAGTTGGAATATAATAGAATTAATCGTCAAGGTAATGCCATTCCATCTATTGGTTTGTCATAAAACATCTTTTCTATTTTGTTTTGTTTACTGATGATGTGATTGATGATCATGAAGGTCATGAAGGCATAAATGACCACCTTCCTAAGGGACTCAAAAGTTATCCCCGACAATTTAGTAGGTTTCCCTACTACGAGCAGATACAAATTGTTCATTTGTTTGCTAGTATGCATATTGGAAAGAATATAACAGAGACAGTATCGAAAATATTGGATGGAAGGCGTGACAAAGAAAAAACTGTCAAAATATGTAGTGACATTCAGGATTCCAATCATGCAATGATAAATGTCATTCAATCAAATAGCCATGGAGACAAGATTAATAGAAGTGAGCTTCCTTGGTTATTAACGGACCAGCAAAGCAATGCTATAAAAGAAGTCATATGAAAAATTCGATTTCCCATAGGATTTGCTACGAACATAAACAATCTCATATCAAAGAAAAGTGAATTTGGGCCAGGGATGAAAACGCATGATTGGCATACCTTCATTAAGGTAATTCATGCTCTTGTGTTTTTAGTATGTATTTAAGTACTACACGTACATGTACTTTTCATTATGTTACAAAAAATGAAAAGATAATTTTATAATTGTTGCAGTATGTTCTACCTCTATCTCTCCTAGATGACTTCGACAATAATGTCAAGCAAGTCATATATGATCTTGGAAAATACATGAGGTAAGTAGTGACATTTGTTTAGTTCATTGTATAGATATTATATTTGTGATTTGTTTTACTTGTAATGTAATTTATTTTTTTGCCTCTTGAATA